>NC_057811.1:317298334-317305616 GCF_018294505.1 Triticum aestivum
GCCGTGCCCCCCCGTTGGCCGCGCCTGAGACAGCGGACGGGCGCCCGCTGCGCCAGTTCGGGTAGCGCCCGACGCCCGCTACCGCCCGACGCCCGCTAGGGCCAACGACAAGGGGCCCCGCGCCCAAAACGATTAAAAAAAGAATTAAATAATAATAATAATAATAAGTAAATAAAAATATTAATTAATTAATTAACTTAATTAATTCTGATTAGTTAAACTAATTAAACTTAGTTAATCTAATTTAACTACTTAAAATATCTAATATGTTAGTTAGTACTAACAGTCTATGACAGCTCGGACCCACACGTCAGTTTGACCAGTCAACACCTGTGTTGACTGCTCACGTCATGCTGACGTCGATGCCAGCATGCACTGTTCTGGATAATGTTGATTTAAAATAATTAAATAAATTCTAAAAATGATTTAAAACTCTAGAAAATCATATAAAATAAACCGTAGCTTAGATGAAAATACTTTCTACATGAAAGTTGCTCAGAACGACGAGACGAATCCGGATACGCAGCCCGTTCGTCCGCCACACATCCCTAGCATAGCAAACTCGCAACTTTCCCCCCTCCAGTTCATTTGTCCGAAAATGCAAAACACCGGGAATACTTTCCCGGATGTTTCCCCCCTTCGCCGGTATCACCTACTACCGCGATTGGGCACACCTAGCATCACGCTTTGTCATGCCATGCATCGTCATGCATTTGTTTGCATTGTATTTATTGTTTCTTCCCCCTCTTTTCTCGCTAGACACCGAGGCCGACGTCGCTGCTGCCTCGATCGACTACGTTGTTGACGTCTCCTCCTTGCCAGGCAAGCCCCCCCTTGATCACCAGATATCGCCTATTCTTCTCTATACTGCTTGCATTAGTGTAGTGTAGCATGTTACTGCTTTTCGTTAATCCTATTCTGCTGCATAGCCTGTCATTGTTGCTACAGTTGTTACCCTTACCTGCAATCCTAAATGCTTAGTATAGGATGCTAGTGTTCCATCAGTGGCCCTACACTCTTGTCCGTCTGCCATGCTATACTACTGGGCCGTGATCTCTTCGGGAGGTGATCACGGGCATATGCTATATACTTTATACTGTTACATTACTTATGATACTGTTCGGAGATGGGGGCTGAAAGGGGCAGGTGGCTCCATCCCCGTAGAGGTGGCCTGGGTTCCCGACGGCCCCCGACTGTTACTTTGTGGTGGAGCGACAGGGCAGGTTGAGACCACCTAGGAGAGAGGTGGGCCTGGCCCTGGTCGGCGTTCGCGGATACTTCAATTAACACGCTTAACGAGTTCTTGGTATTTGATCTGAGTCTGGCCACTGGCCTATATGCACTAACCAACTATGCGGGAATAGTTAGGGGCACTCGACGTCGTGGTATCAGCCGAAGCCTTCGTGACGTCAGCGACTGAGCGGCACGCGCCGCATTGGACCGTAAGCTCGCGCTTGTATTAAGGGGGCTAGGTCTGCTTCCGGCCGCGTTCGCAACGTGCAGGTGTGCAATGGGCGATGGGCCCAAACCCATGCGCCATAGGATTTAGACCGGCGTGCTGACCTCTCTGTTGTGCCTAGGTAGGGCTGCGACGTGTTGATCTTCCGCGGCCGGGCATGACCCAGAAAAGTGTGTCCGGCCAAATGGGATTGAGCGTGTTGGGTTATGTGGTGCACCCCTGCAGGGAAGTTTATCTATTCGAATAGACGTGATCTTCGGTAACAGGACGACTTGGAGTTGTACCTTGACCTTATGACAACTAGAACCGGATACTTAATAAAACACACCCTTCCAAGTGCCAGATATAACCCGGTGATCGCTCTCACACAGTGCGACGACGAGAGGATCGCCGGGTAGGAGTATGCTATACGATGATACTTGGTGAACTTACCATCTACTCTCTTCTACATGCTGCAAGATGGAGGCTGCCAGAAGCGTAGTCTTCGACAGGACTAGCTATTCCCCACTTATTCTGGCATTCTGCAGTTCAGTCCACCGATATTGCCCCTTTACACATATACCCATGCATATGTAGTGTAGCTCCTTGCTTGCGAGTACTTTGGATGAGTACTCATGGTTGCTTTTCTCCCCCTTTTCCCCCTTTCCTTTCTCTCTGGTTGCCGCAACCAGATGTTGGAGCCCAGGAGCAAGATGCCACCATCGACGACGACTCCTACTACACTTGAGGTGCCTACTACTACGTTCAGGCCGCTGACGATGACCGGGAGTAGTGTAGGAGGATCCCAGGCAGGAGGCCTGCGCCTCTTTCGATCTGTATCCCAGTTTGTGCTAGCCTTATTAAGGCAAACTTGGTTAACTTATGTCTGTGCTCAGATATTGTTGCTTCCGCTGACTCTTCCATGATCGAGCACTTGTATTCGAGCCCTCGAGGCCCCTGGCTTGTATTATGATGCTTGTATGACTTATTTTAATTTTAGAGTTGTGTTGTGATATCTTCCCGTGAGTCCCTGATCTTGATCGTACACATTTGCGTGTATGATTAGTGTACGATTGAATCGGGGGCGTCACAAGTTGGTATCAGAGCCGACTGCCTGTAGGAATCCCCCTTGCACACTCCTTGCCGAAGTCGAGTCTAGACATTGCAAAACTTTTACTAACATGGCTGTGTGTCTTACGGGCCCACGTTGCCATTGGGTGGTATTAGGATCTTTGATTCCTCGTCTATACTCTGGGACTCTGATCTCTCTCCTATTCGGGTTTAATGAACTTACTAAAATCTAACTTTAGGATCTCGTTACTACTTCCTCCCGGAGAGCCCCTTACTCTGGATGATTACTTGGTGCACCGAAGGATTTCGAAGAAACTCTTCGATGTTCTCTCGAGACTTTGTGCTCGTTGCTTTTGCAATTCCCTACCACTGATTATCCCTATGGATAAATACTTACACCCATCGTTCTTAATTTTATTCCAAGTTGATCTTGATAATACAAGATGCCCCAAACCGCTCTCCGTTGTTCCAAGAATCCTTTGAGCTTACTGCTTTACAGTTCTTGCCTCATGAATACCCTTACGGATAATTCCTCGCACCTATCGAGTATCCGCTCTTTCCCAGTTGTTCATGTGTTTCACAAAAGTTTTCGAAATACCATTTGATCTTCCAAAAATCCTGAGCATCCTCTTGCTCTTGAAATTCTTGCTTGCTTGCATTATGGTTAATCCCATAAGTCTCGTAATCTTATTGGCATCTCTTGTCATTATCATTTTGAGTCCGTTGATTCAATTTGTTGCGAATGCTCGCAATCCTCAATTAGATCCTAGTATTCATCCTTCCGGCTCAGACGTCATTTTAAACATGAGCTAGTTCTCACCAATCAAATTGTCGTCGATTGTGCCCCTATGTCTATTGAACTTATCCATCCTTGATCAGAGCGTCTGCTTCTGATCCTTCGCTTTGTAAATCATAATTCCTTTGCAATTGAGCTCTAAGTTACTCAGTTGTTTCTATAATCCAAGGTCTTTGCATTGATTCTTCCTCTGGTTGTGTGCCGATACTCACATCAGACCCTTTATGGACCATCAGAACCTTGTTGGATTTTATCCGACAACGTCCTTCATATTCAATCACTTTGGAAGTTCTTTCCCTGATACATAATGCCTTTGGTAAATCCTATTCCATGATTTGGCCAACCATGCTCTGCTTTCGAGCTGGTGATATTTACTATTGAAGCTTGTGGTATATGTTTCCACGATGCCCTGATGGGTTGAACCTATGCCTTCCATAATATGTGTGAACTCGAAAGTTTTCATGAGTCATACTCTTCTCGTATTTTGCCAGATAAAATTTTCAACACTTCAACTTCATCAAACGCGAGAAGTGAATGAAAGGTTATGCATTGAAGAAGTGGGAGTCGACCTTGAACTTTGCGCTCATGCCCATGGACACGATGTAGATCTTATCATGGAAGCTTCTCGCAAAATAGTTACCCCCTTGTTATAAGTGCTTGTATCTGTGGTTTGATCATTTACAAATGTGGTTCTGACCATATTGTTCTCCTTTGATTCAATTTCTCAGACAAGTTAAAACCACTTGTCCTCTACCGATCAATGCACCCGTCCAACCTCTATTATGATCTACCGTCGAGTATTACCCCCTGGTATCTCGAGATTATCACGGAACTGCATAACTTATTATGAGTTCTTCATCAAGTACTACATTCTCACTAATTCCATTTTTTTTCACGGGCTCTGAGTTATTAGACACTCAAAGACACCGATAACTGAATCGAGATCGCACGCGATTAAACAACTCTTGGTAACCTTCATTACTTACGAATTTGAACTTGATCACGTAAGTCCTAGCCTGCTCGGCTATATCATTATCATGCTAAACTTTAACTGTGCTACCTGGTCCCTAATCCCGGAGCATAACTTTCGATGATGAGCGAAGCTTACGCCGATCTTCCTTGTCATATCAGTTCACCTTGAACAACAAGCTTGATTTCAAGTTTGTGTCCTACCCATTGTTCCAATAACCTTCCGCTTCGTCATTCCTTTGACTTGATGTCGTTGCTGATTGATTACATCTTCATGAAATCTCTCGACAAATGTGTCGTGATCATCATCAACCTTATGAGCTCTTCCAGGATATCAATTGAGTTCATGATGAGAAATACCATCCTTGCCCCCGATGATTTGTGTTATCTTTGACCACTTTATTGCCTTCCGTTCAACACAAACTTGTTCGTGTTTTGTGTTATACCTTGAGATCCCCGCTATCTAGAATTTGTTCTTCTTTACCTTGGAGTATTACCATCTTTTAATATCAAGGATGTTGTGAGGACTGCTCCACCTCTTAAGGAATTCTTGGTATTGTGATGCTTCTCACCATCACCATTCTTTCTCGGTCCTCGTGTTGATTCCAACAGGTGTACCAACAAGTGAACGGTGCTGTTTGGATTCTGCCCTTCTAGCAACCCTATTGCTTTGAAGTTAATGGTCGGCCGTTCATTCTTAGACTATTGATTATTGAATCACCATTCCGACGTTGGTCGTTCAACCCAGCCCATATTTTGGGTGCACCTTTCAACCAATGTTTAATTGGGTATGTTTTCCTCGAGCATACATCATTATACCATTTGATCTGACAAATGTTATCTCCTTGTTCACATAATTGTGGAAATCCATCTTGTTGGAAATCTCGATGAATTGTCGCTGAGACCATCAGCCACCTCCTCATCCTCTCCCTGGTTTAATGATGAACTCTTGTTTTGGAACTCGCTCCCATAGTTCATTTCCCGAGAATCTTACATTGTCATCTCGTCAATTTGTGTTGCACCTTTTCTTCTCTGGCATCCTAAGTCGGAGGTATCCTGACACCAATCGGATCTGAACCTCGGTCAGATATGATGGTTGGAACATATTTCCAAGAGTTATAACATTGGTCTTTCTATCACTCGGTGAGGTGATGTCATGCCTAGCACACCTTACCGGAGGACCTATTGTCATAATTTCCTTTTTAGCAAGGCTATCCATTCTTCCATTAGGAAATTGTAAAACTTATTCTACCAGTTGTTCCTGATGTATCCTTTGTGTGTCCAAAGTCTGACCTTTGCTTAAATACCATGTCAATGCTATCTCGAAGCATGTCTGTGGTACTCTGATCATTGATAAGAACATTTGAAGCACCATGCTAAATTTCCTTTATCAATTTTTTCAAACACCGTTGTTTCGGTGATGTCATAAACTTCCTCTCCCCTAACCTAAATGGTTTTCTACGTTATATCCCGTCATGGATATCATGCTCTGCTTGTCCTTGGGAAGGATATACCCCTGAATTATGTGTTTAAACACATTTTTCTTTCCATTATTCTGATTAAATCTGATAGACACTTTTCCCTTTCCATTGGTTTGTTTAAACCCTTTCTATGATGTATATGATATAAGCAGTAATAATTCCCTGCTTGTGCAAACACATCGGTGTACAATTCTGTCAGCAAGACCCTGTACTATTGTTGATGACATTCCGGTAGCCACCGATGGACGAGAACTTTGCCTATCGGTCCGCCTTGTTCAACGAGCAGGAAAATGGTTCTCTTTGTCCCTCGCCCTTGGTACCGACGTTGTTGCTGACATATAACTGACAGGCTACCCTCTGACATGCCTTACTTGCATGATCGTGTAAGACATCACCGCCTTCCTACTTTTAACCCACATGGTGGGCCCATAACCCACAGTTCCACAGGATCGAAACCTGACTCTCCTATACACCCCTGTTCTTAAGGTTATTCCTCGCGTGTGGCCTCGTACGTAATTCATGAGCCACCTTCCGAAAGATCACCAATTCTGGTATCAGACACAATACTTATTCCCATTGCTATGAACCCTATCACGTTTTGTTTCAGGCAATGAACGATTGCCTATCCTCTCAAAACTTCTTATTGCACCGTCTTACTTGCTCTCGGTGTTTTCTAAAGTTCCAATTCGAGAGTTACTTTCCGCCACCTTCCCCGATGCTATCGACCAGATAGTCAACCTTGTGGAGGTCCATTCTCCTAGAATACCCACCCCTTTATTCTTTCGTAAGTACGATGGAGTTCCCGAAGAAAGGATGCCGACTTCATCATGATGACCTGAAGCAGAGAAATGAAGACATCAACGTAATGGATTGACCTCTTCGAGAAGAGCAACCAAGACCGAGGACACTCGTCAAAATTTCGTAACCAAATCCATTCCCCCTTACTCCCGCTCCTAAATCTCGGGACAAGATTTCTTGTAGTGGAGGAGATTTGTGATGCCCGGATAATTAGGCTACAGTAATCCCGCGTTAATGATGCCTTGTCACCTCGGTTACTGCTGATAATCTCACGTTAGTTCGAAACGGATTCAAATTCAAAATTTGAATTGAAGTTAAAACAATTAAAGTTTTCAAAAGTCAAAACTAAAATGTTCGATGTGTTGAAAATATTCCCTAACTATTTGTCATGTAGAAACCATGTTTTTATACAAGGCCTATATATTTAAAATGAGCAAAAACAGAAAAGAAAAATAAATAAAAAGAGAAAGAAAAACAAAACAGAAAAGAAACAAATGAGGGAGACCCCCTGGCCAACTGGGCCAAACGGCCCAGCCAGCCAGCCCACCGTCCCAGCCTGGCCCAGCCCCCACGCACCCATTAACCCCCCGAAACCCTAACGCCCATCCCCACTCGCTCCCACTTTCCCCCACCCGCGCCCCCACTCTCCCTCTCCCCCCGATCCAATCGGGAGCGGGCTTGACGCCGCATCGCGCCACCAGGAGGACCACCTCGCCGTCGCCGTCGCCG
>NC_057811.1:317306144-317310356 GCF_018294505.1 Triticum aestivum
CCATGCTCGTGCACCCGTAGCCGCGCCGCCCGGGCCTCGCCTCTGTTGCCCCTGCTCCCACTCCGCCACGCGCCGCCCTGCCGACGCAGTCGCACACCGGTCTGCGCCGTCGCCGCCCGCCGGCGAGCGCGCGCCCTGGCCCCCCGTTGGCCGCGCCTGAGACAGCGGACGGGCGCCCGCTGCGCCAGTTCTGGTTGCGCCCGACGCCCGCTAGGGCCAATGACAAGGGGACCCCGTGCCCAGAATGATTAAAAAAAGAATTAAATAATAATAAGTGAATAAAAATATTAATTAATTAATTAATTAACTTAATTAAATCTGATTCGTTAAACTAATTAAACTTAGTTAATCTAATTTAACTACTTAAAATATCTAATCTGTTAGTTCGTACTAACAGTCTATGACCGCTGGGACCCACACGTCAGTTTGACCAGTCAACACCTCTGTTGACTGATGACGTCAGCATGCACTGTTCTGGATAATGTTGATTTAAAATAATTAAATAAATTCTAAAAATGATTTAAAACTTTAGAAAATCATATAAAATAAACCGTAGCTTAGATGAAAATACTTTCTACATGAAAGTTGCTCAGAACGACGAGACGAATCCGGATACGCAGCCCGTTCGTCCGCCACACATCCCTAGCATAGCAAACTCGCAACTTTCCCCCCTCCAGTTCATTTGTCCGAAAATGCAAAACACCGGGAATACTTTCCCGGATGTTTCCCCCCTTCGCCGGTATCACCTACTACCGCGATTGGGCACACCTAGCATCACGCTTTGTCATGCCATGCATCGTCATGCATTTGTTTGTATTGTATTTATTGTTTCTTCCCCCTCTTTTCTCGCTAGACACCGAGGCCGACGTCGCTGCTGCCTCGATCGACTACGTTGTTGACGTCTCCTCCTTGCCAGGCAAGCCCCCCCTTGATCACCAGATATCGCCTATTCTTATCTATACTGCTTGCATTAGTGTAGTGTAGCATGTTACTGCTTTTCGTTAATCCTATTCTGCTGCATAGCCTGTCATTGTTGCTACAGTTGTTACCCTTACCTGCAATCCTAAATGCTTAGTATAGGATGCTAGTGTTCCATCAGTGGCCCTACACTCTTGTCCGTCTGCCATGCTATACTACTGGGCCGTGATCACTTCGGGAGGTGATCACGGGCATATGGTATATACTTTATACTGTTACATTACTTATGATACTGTTCGGAGATGGGGGCTGAAAGGGGCAGGTGGCTCCATCCCCGTAGAGGTGGGCCTGGGTTCCCGACGGCCCCCGACTGTTACTTTTTGGTGGAGCGACATGGCAGGTTGAGACCACCTTGGAGAGAGGTGGCCCTGGCCCTGGTCGGCGTTCGCGGATACTTCAATTAACACGCTTAATGAGTTCTTGGTATTTGATCTGAGTCTGGCCACTGGCCTATACGCACTAACCAACTACGCGGGAACAGTTATGGGCACTCGACGTCGTGGTATCAGCCGAAGCCTTCGTGACGTCAGCAAATGAGCGGCGCGCGCCGCATTGGACCGTAAGCTCGCACTTCTTTTAAGGGGGCTAGGTCTGCTTCCGGCCGCGTTCGCAACGTGCAGGTGTGCAATGGGCGATGGGCCCAGACCCCTGCGCCATAGGATTTAGACCGGCGTACTGACCTCTCTGTTGTGCCTAAGTAGGGCTGCGACATGTTGATCTTTCGCGGCCGGGCATGACCCAGAAAAGCGTGTCCGGCTAAATGGGATCAAGCGTGTTGGGTTCTGTGGTGCACCCCTGCAGGGAAGTTTATCTATTCGAATAGCCGTGACCTTCGGTAATAGGACGACTTGAAGTTGTACCTTGACCTTATGACAACTAGAACCGGATACTTAATAAAACACACCCTTCCAAGTGCCAGATATAACCCGGTGATCGCTCTCACACAGTGCGACGACGAGAGGATCGCCGGGTAGGAGTATGCTATACGACGATACTTGGTGAACTTACCATCTACTCTCTTCTACATGCTGCAAGATGGAGGCTGCCAGAAGCGTAGTCTTCGACAGGACTAGCTATTCCCCACTTATTCTGGCATTCTGCAGTTCAGTCCACCGATATTGCCCCTTTACACATATACCCATGCATATGTAGTGTAGCTCCTTGCTTGCGAGTACTTTGGATGAGTACTCACGGTTGCTTTTCTCCCCCTTTTCCCCCTTTCCTTTCTCTCTGGTTGTCGCAACCAGATGTTGGAGCCCAGGAGCCAGATGCCACCATCGACGACGACTCCTACTACACTGGAGGTGCCTACTACTACGTTCAGGCCGCTGACGATGACCGGGAGTAGTTTAGGAGGATCCCAGGCAGGAGGCCTGCGCCTCTTTCGATCTGTATCCCAGTTTGTGCTAGCCTTCTTAAGGCAAACTTGGTTAACTTATGTCTGTACTCAGATATTGTTGCTTCCGCTGACTCCTCTATGATCGAGCACTTGTATTCGAGCCCTCGAGGCCCCTGGCTTGTATTATGATGCTTGTATGACTTATTTTAATTTTAGAGTTGTGTTGTGATATCTTCCCGTGAGTCCCTGATCTTGATCGTACACATTTGCGTGTATGATTAGTGTACGATTGAATCGGGGGCGTCACAAGTTGGTATGAGAGCCGACTGCCTATAGGAATCCCCCTTCCACACTCCTTGGCCGAAGTCGAGTCTAGACATTGCAAAACTTTTACTAACATGGCTGTGTGTCTTACGGGCCCACGTTACCATTGGGTTGTATTAGGATCTTTTATTCCTCGTCTATACTCTGGGACTCTGATCTCTCTCCTATTCGGGTTTAATGAACTTACTAAAATCTAACTTTAGGATCTCGTTACTACTTCCTCCCGGAGAGCCCCTTACTCTGGATGATTACTTGGTGCACCGAAGCATTTCGAAGATACTCTTCGATGTTCTCTTGAGACTTTGTGCTCGTTGCTTTTGCAATTCCCTACCACTGATTATCCCTATGGATAAATACTTACACCCGCCGTTCTTAATTTTATTCCAAGATGATCTTGTTAATACAAGATGCCCCGAACCGCTCTCCGTTGTTCCAAGAATCCTTTGAGCTTACTGCTTTACAGTTCTTGCCTCATGAATACCCTTACGGATAATTCCTCGCACCTATCGAGTATCCGCTCTTTCCCAGTTGTTCATGTGTTTCACAAAAGTTTTCGAAATACCATTCGATCTTCCAAAAATCCTGAGCATCCTCTTGCTCTTGAAATTCTTGCTTGCTTGCATTATGGTTAATCCCATAAGTCTCGTAATCTTATTGGCATCTCTTGTCATTATCATTTTGAGTCCGTTGATTCAATTTGTTGCGAATGCTCGCAATCCTCAATCAGATCCTAGAATTCATCCTTCTGGCTCAGACGTCATTTTAAACGTGAGTAGGTACTCGCCAATCAAATTGTCATCGATTGCGCCCCTATGTCTATTGAACTTATCCATCCTTGATCAGAGCGTCTGCTTCTGATCCTTCGCTTTGTAAATCATAATTCCTTTGCAATTGAGCTCTAAGTTACTCAATTGTTTCTATAATCCAAGGTCTTTGCATTGATTCTTCCTCTGGTTGTGTGCCGATACTCACATTAGACCCTTTATGGACCATCAGATCCTTGTTGGATTTTATCCGACAGCATCCTTCATACACTACAAAAAAAAGACACATCCGTGACATTTTGGGCCGAACGAAATTTTTTCCTGTCATACATATGACACTTCTATGACAATAATTGTGACAAAACCCGGTATCATCATAGATGTGGTGGGCTCCTACTTCTATGACAAAAAATCATGACAGAAAATGGGCTTTTCGTCCTGGGCGGGCCGGAGACGCAGCTGCATGACAATCTTTGGGCCGTCCATGACGGAAAAAACCATGGTAGATGCGAGGGCGAGGAAAATTTCGGGGAGTTCCCGGTTATGGTGGGAGGTCGGGGGCCGAGCGATGCGCGTTTCTCTCGTACACGTACGCGCGTGTGTGCGAGGCTTTGGCTCTAACTGAACCCGAGCGAGGCGTTGGGCTCTAACTGAACCCGAGCGATTGCACTGCAGGCTACGCGTTATTGAACCCGAGCGATCGATCGATGGCTATTAACTGAACCCGATCGAGCGATTCCTTCGCTACTGCTGCTAACTGAAGCCGATCGATGCTGCCTCTGGATGAACAGTGAGCGTTGCTGGGGG